>NC_064647.1:253751144-253766144 GCF_023864345.2 Schistocerca serialis cubense | reverse complement strand
ACCTAACCTAACCTAACCTAACCTAACCTAACCTAACCTAACCTAACCTAACCTAACCTAACCTAACCTAACCTAACCTAACCTAACCTAACCTAACCTAACCTAACCTAACCTAACCTAACCTAACCTAACCTAACCTAACCTAACCTAACCTAACCTAACCTAACCTAACCTAACCTAACCTAACCTAACCTAACCTAACCTAACCTAACCTAACCTAACCTAACCTAACCTAACCTAACCTAACCTAACCTAACCTAACCTAACCTAACCTAACCTAACCTAACCTAACCTAACCTAACCTAACCTAACCTAACCTAACCTAACCTAACCTAACCTAACCTAACCTAACCTAACCTAACCTAACCTAACCTAACCTAACCTAACCTAACCTAACCTAACCTAACCTAACCTAACCTAACCTAACCTAACCTAACCTAACCTAACCTAACCTAACCTAACCTAACCTAACCTAACCTAACCTAACCTAACCTAACCTAACCTAACCTAACCTAACCTAACCTAACCTAACCTAACCTAACCTAACCTAACCTAACCTAACCTAACCTAACCTAACCTAACCTAACCTAACCTAACCTAACCTAACCTAACCTAACCTAACCTAACCTAACCTAACCTAACCTAACCTAACCTAACCTAACCTAACCTAACCTAACCTAACCTAACCTAACCTAACCTAACCTAACCTAACCTAACCTAACCTAACCTAACCTAACCTAACCTAACCTAACCTAACCTAACCTAACCTAACCTAACCTAACCTAACCTAACCTAACCTAACCTAACCTAACCTAACCTAACCTAACCTAACCTAACCTAACCTAACCTAACCTAACCTAACCTAACCTAACCTAACCTAACCTAACCTAACCTAACCTAACCTAACCTAACCTAACCTAACCTAACCTAACCTAACCTAACCTAACCTAACCTAACCTAACCTAACCTAACCTAACCTAACCTAACCTAACCTAACCTAACCTAACCTAACCTAACCTAACCTAACCTAACCTAACCTAACCTAACCTAACCTAACCTAACCTAACCTAACCTAACCTAACCTAACCTAACCTAACCTAACCTAACCTAACCTAACCTAACCTAACCTAACCTAACCTAACCTAACCTAACCTAACCTAACCTAACCTAACCTAACCTAACCTAACCTAACCTAACCTAACCTAACCTAACCTAACCTAACCTAACCTAACCTAACCTAACCTAACCTAACCTAACCTAACCTAACCTAACCTAACCTAACCTAACCTAACCTAACCTAACCTAACCTAACCTAACCTAACCTAACCTAACCTAACCTAACCTAACCTAACCTAACCTAACCTAACCTAACCTAACCTAACCTAACCTAACCTAACCTAACCTAACCTAACCTAACCTAACCTAACCTAACCTAACCTAACCTAACCTAACCTAACCTAACCTAACCTAACCTAACCTAACCTAACCTAACCTAACCTAACCTAACCTAACCTAACCTAACCTAACCTAACCTAACCTAACCTAACCTAACCTAACCTAACCTAACCTAACCTAACCTAACCTAACCTAACCTAACCTAACCTAACCTAACCTAACCTAACCTAACCTAACCTAACCTAACCTAACCTAACCTAACCTAACCTAACCTAACCTAACCTAACCTAACCTAACCTAACCTAACCTAACCTAACCTAACCTAACCTAACCTAACCTAACCTAACCTAACCTAACCTAACCTAACCTAACCTAACCTAACCTAACCTAACCTAACCTAACCTAACCTAACCTAACCTAACCTAACCTAACCTAACCTAACCTAACCTAACCTAACCTAACCTAACCTAACCTAACCTAACCTAACCTAACCTAACCTAACCTAACCTAACCTAACCTAACCTAACCTAACCTAACCTAACCTAACCTAACCTAACCTAACCTAACCTAACCTAACCTAACCTAACCTAACCTAACCTAACCTAACCTAACCTAACCTAACCTAACCTAACCTAACCTAACCTAACCTAACCTAACCTAACCTAACCTAACCTAACCTAACCTAACCTAACCTAACCTAACCTAACCTAACCTAACCTAACCTAACCTAACCTAACCTAACCTAACCTAACCTAACCTAACCTAACCTAACCTAACCTAACCTAACCTAACCTAACCTAACCTAACCTAACCTAACCTAACCTAACCTAACCTAACCTAACCTAACCTAACCTAACCTAACCTAACCTAACCTAACCTAACCTAACCTAACCTAACCTAACCTAACCTAACCTAACCTAACCTAACCTAACCTAACCTAACCTAACCTAACCTAACCTAACCTAACCTAACCTAACCTAACCTAACCTAACCTAACCTAACCTAACCTAACCTAACCTAACCTAACCTAACCTAACCTAACCTAACCTAACCTAACCTAACCTAACCTAACCTAACCTAACCTAACCTAACCTAACCTAACCTAACCTAACCTAACCTAACCTAACCTAACCTAACCTAACCTAACCTAACCTAACCTAACCTAACCTAACCTAACCTAACCTAACCTAACCTAACCTAACCTAACCTAACCTAACCTAACCTAACCTAACCTAACCTAACCTAACCTAACCTAACCTAACCTAACCTAACCTAACCTAACCTAACCTAACCTAACCTAACCTAACCTAACCTAACCTAACCTAACCTAACCTAACCTAACCTAACCTAACCTAACCTAACCTAACCTAACCTAACCTAACCTAACCTAACCTAACCTAACCTAACCTAACCTAACCTAACCTAACCTAACCTAACCTAACCTAACCTAACCTAACCTAACCTAACCTAACCTAACCTAACCTAACCTAACCTAACCTAACCTAACCTAACCTAACCTAACCTAACCTAACCTAACCTAACCTAACCTAACCTAACCTAACCTAACCTAACCTAACCTAACCTAACCTAACCTAACCTAACCTAACCTAACCTAACCTAACCTAACCTAACCTAACCTAACCTAACCTAACCTAACCTAACCTAACCTAACCTAACCTAACCTAACCTAACCTAACCTAACCTAACCTAACCTAACCTAACCTAACCTAACCTAACCTAACCTAACCTAACCTAACCTAACCTAACCTAACCTAACCTAACCTAACCTAACCTAACCTAACCTAACCTAACCTAACCTAACCTAACCTAACCTAACCTAACCTAACCTAACCTAACCTAACCTAACCTAACCTAACCTAACCTAACCTAACCTAACCTAACCTAACCTAACCTAACCTAACCTAACCTAACCTAACCTAACCTAACCTAACCTAACCTAACCTAACCTAACCTAACCTAACCTAACCTAACCTAACCTAACCTAACCTAACCTAACCTAACCTAACCTAACCTAACCTAACCTAACCTAACCTAACCTAACCTAACCTAACCTAACCTAACCTAACCTAACCTAACCTAACCTAACCTAACCTAACCTAACCTAACCTAACCTAACCTAACCTAACCTAACCTAACCTAACCTAACCTAACCTAACCTAACCTAACCTAACCTAACCTAACCTAACCTAACCTAACCTAACCTAACCTAACCTAACCTAACCTAACCTAACCTAACCTAACCTAACCTAACCTAACCTAACCTAACCTAACCTAACCTAACCTAACCTAACCTAACCTAACCTAACCTAACCTAACCTAACCTAACCTAACCTAACCTAACCTAACCTAACCTAACCTAACCTAACCTAACCTAACCTAACCTAACCTAACCTAACCTAACCTAACCTAACCTAACCTAACCTAACCTAACCTAACCTAACCTAACCTAACCTAACCTAACCTAACCTAACCTAACCTAACCTAACCTAACCTAACCTAACCTAACCTAACCTAACCTAACCTAACCTAACCTAACCTAACCTAACCTAACCTAACCTAACCTAACCTAACCTAACCTAACCTAACCTAACCTAACCTAACCTAACCTAACCTAACCTAACCTAACCTAACCTAACCTAACCTAACCTAACCTAACCTAACCTAACCTAACCTAACCTAACCTAACACCTAACCTAACCTAACCTAACCTAACCTAACCTAACCTAACCTAACCTAACCTAACCTAACCTAACCTAACCTAACCTAACCTAACCTAACCTAACCTAACCTAACCTAACCTAACCTAACCTAACCTAACCTAACCTAACCTAACCTAACCTAACCTAACCTAACCTAACCTAACCTAACCTAACCTAACCTAACCTAACCTAACCTAACCTAACCTAACCTAACCTAACCTAACCTAACCTAACCTAACCTAACCTAACCTAACCTAACCTAACCTAACCTAACCTAACCTAACCTAACCTAACCTAACCTAACCTAACCTAACCTAACCTAACCTAACCTAACCTAACCTAACCTAACCTAACCTAACCTAACCTAACCTAACCTAACCTAACCTAACCTAACCTAACCTAACCTAACCTAACCTAACCTAACCTAACCTAACCTAACCTAACCTAACCTAACCTAACCTAACCTAACCTAACCTAACCTAACCTAACCTAACCTAACCTAACCTAACCTAACCTAACCTAACCTAACCTAACCTAACCTAACCTAACCTAACCTAACCTAACCTAACCTAACCTAACCTAACCTAACCTAACCTAACCTAACCTAACCTAACCTAACCTAACCTAACCTAACCTAACCTAACCTAACCTAACCTAACCTAACCTAACCTAACCTAACCTAACCTAACCTAACCTAACCTAACCTAACCTAACCTAACCTAACCTAACCTAACCTAACCTAACCTAACCTAACCTAACCTAACCTAACCTAACCTAACCTAACCTAACCTAACCTAACCTAACCTAACCTAACCTAACCTAACCTAACCTAACCTAACCTAACCTAACCTAACCTAACCTAACCTAACCTAACCTAACCTAACCTAACCTAACCTAACCTAACCTAACCTAACCTAACCTAACCTAACCTAACCTAACCTAACCTAACCTAACCTAACCTAACCTAACCTAACCTAACCTAACCTAACCTAACCTAACCTAACCTAACCTAACCTAACCTAACCTAACCTAACCTAACCTAACCTAACCTAACCTAACCTAACCTAACCTAACCTAACCTAACCTAACCTAACCTAACCTAACCTAACCTAACCTAACCTAACCTAACCTAACCTAACCTAACCTAACCTAACCTAACCTAACCTAACCTAACCTAACCTAACCTAACCTAACCTAACCTAACCTAACCTAACCTAACCTAACCTAACCTAACCTAACCTAACCTAACCTAACCTAACCTAACCTAACCTAACCTAACCTAACCTAACCTAACCTAACCTAACCTAACCTAACCTAACCTAACCTAACCTAACCTAACCTAACCTAACCTAACCTAACCTAACCTAACCTAACCTAACCTAACCTAACCTAACCTAACCTAACCTAACCTAACCTAACCTAACCTAACCTAACCTAACCTAACCTAACCTAACCTAACCTAACCTAACCTAACCTAACCTAACCTAACCTAACCTAACCTAACCTAACCTAACCTAACCTAACCTAACCTAACCTAACCTAACCTAACCTAACCTAACCTAACCTAACCTAACCTAACCTAACCTAACCTAACCTAACCTAACCTAACCTAACCTAACCTAACCTAACCTAACCTAACCTAACCTAACCTAACCTAACCTAACCTAACCTAACCTAACCTAACCTAACCTAACCTAACCTAACCTAACCTAACCTAACCTAACCTAACCTAACCTAACCTAACCTAACCTAACCTAACCTAACCTAACCTAACCTAACCTAACCTAACCTAACCTAACCTAACCTAACCTAACCTAACCTAACCTAACCTAACCTAACCTAACCTAACCTAACCTAACCTAACCTAACCTAACCTAACCTAACCTAACCTAACCTAACCTAACCTAACCTAACCTAACCTAACCTAACCTAACCTAACCTAACCTAACCTAACCTAACCTAACCTAACCTAACCTAACCTAACCTAACCTAACCTAACCTAACCTAACCTAACCTAACCTAACCTAACCTAACCTAACCTAACCTAACCTAACCTAACCTAACCTAACCTAACCTAACCTAACCTAACCTAACCTAACCTAACCTAACCTAACCTAACCTAACCTAACCTAACCTAACCTAACCTAACCTAACCTAACCTAACCTAACCTAACCTAACCTAACCTAACCTAACCTAACCTAACCTAACCTAACCTAACCTAACCTAACCTAACCTAACCTAACCTAACCTAACCTAACCTAACCTAACCTAACCTAACCTAACCTAACCTAACCTAACCTAACCTAACCTAACCTAACCTAACCTAACCTAACCTAACCTAACCTAACCTAACCTAACCTAACCTAACCTAACCTAACCTAACCTAACCTAACCTAACCTAACCTAACCTAACCTAACCTAACCTAACCTAACCTAACCTAACCTAACCTAACCTAACCTAACCTAACCTAACCTAACCTAACCTAACCTAACCTAACCTAACCTAACCTAACCTAACCTAACCTAACCTAACCTAACCTAACCTAACCTAACCTAACCTAACCTAACCTAACCTAACCTAACCTAACCTAACCTAACCTAACCTAACCTAACCTAACCTAACCTAACCTAACCTAACCTAACCTAACCTAACCTAACCTAACCTAACCTAACCTAACCTAACCTAACCTAACCTAACCTAACCTAACCTAACCTAACCTAACCTAACCTAACCTAACCTAACCTAACCTAACCTAACCTAACCTAACCTAACCTAACCTAACCTAACCTAACCTAACCTAACCTAACCTAACCTAACCTAACCTAACCTAACCTAACCTAACCTAACCTAACCTAACCTAACCTAACCTAACCTAACCTAACCTAACCTAACCTAACCTAACCTAACCTAACCTAACCTAACCTAACCTAACCTAACCTAACCTAACCTAACCTAACCTAACCTAACCTAACCTAACCTAACCTAACCTAACCTAACCTAACCTAACCTAACCTAACCTAACCTAACCTAACCTAACCTAACCTAACCTAACCTAACCTAACCTAACCTAACCTAACCTAACCTAACCTAACCTAACCTAACCTAACCTAACCTAACCTAACCTAACCTAACCTAACCTAACCTAACCTAACCTAACCTAACCTAACCTAACCTAACCTAACCTAACCTAACCTAACCTAACCTAACCTAACCTAACCTAACCTAACCTAACCTAACCTAACCTAACCTAACCTAACCTAACCTAACCTAACCTAACCTAACCTAACCTAACCTAACCTAACCTAACCTAACCTAACCTAACCTAACCTAACCTAACCTAACCTAACCTAACCTAACCTAACCTAACCTAACCTAACCTAACCTAACCTAACCTAACCTAACCTAACCTAACCTAACCTAACCTAACCTAACCTAACCTAACCTAACCTAACCTAACCTAACCTAACCTAACCTAACCTAACCTAACCTAACCTAACCTAACCTAACCTAACCTAACCTAACCTAACCTAACCTAACCTAACCTAACCTAACCTAACCTAACCTAACCTAACCTAACCTAACCTAACCTAACCTAACCTAACCTAACCTAACCTAACCTAACCTAACCTAACCTAACCTAACCTAACCTAACCTAACCTAACCTAACCTAACCTAACCTAACCTAACCTAACCTAACCTAACCTAACCTAACCTAACCTAACCTAACCTAACCTAACCTAACCTAACCTAACCTAACCTAACCTAACCTAACCTAACCTAACCTAACCTAACCTAACCTAACCTAACCTAACCTAACCTAACCTAACCTAACCTAACCTAACCTAACCTAACCTAACCTAACCTAACCTAACCTAACCTAACCTAACCTAACCTAACCTAACCTAACCTAACCTAACCTAACCTAACCTAACCTAACCTAACCTAACCTAACCTAACCTAACCTAACCTAACCTAACCTAACCTAACCTAACCTAACCTAACCTAACCTAACCTAACCTAACCTAACCTAACCTAACCTAACCTAACCTAACCTAACCTAACCTAACCTAACCTAACCTAACCTAACCTAACCTAACCTAACCTAACCTAACCTAACCTAACCTAACCTAACCTAACCTAACCTAACCTAACCTAACCTAACCTAACCTAACCTAACCTAACCTAACCTAACCTAACCTAACCTAACCTAACCTAACCTAACCTAACCTAACCTAACCTAACCTAACCTAACCTAACCTAACCTAACCTAACCTAACCTAACCTAACCTAACCTAACCTAACCTAACCTAACCTAACCTAACCTAACCTAACCTAACCTAACCTAACCTAACCTAACCTAACCTAACCTAACCTAACCTAACCTAACCTAACCTAACCTAACCTAACCTAACCTAACCTAACCTAACCTAACCTAACCTAACCTAACCTAACCTAACCTAACCTAACCTAACCTAACCTAACCTAACCTAACCTAACCTAACCTAACCTAACCTAACCTAACCTAACCTAACCTAACCTAACCTAACCTAACCTAACCTAACCTAACCTAACCTAACCTAACCTAACCTAACCTAACCTAACCTAACCTAACCTAACCTAACCTAACCTAACCTAACCTAACCTAACCTAACCTAACCTAACCTAACCTAACCTAACCTAACCTAACCTAACCTAACCTAACCTAACCTAACCTAACCTAACCTAACCTAACCTAACCTAACCTAACCTAACCTAACCTAACCTAACCTAACCTAACCTAACCTAACCTAACCTAACCTAACCTAACCTAACCTAACCTAACCTAACCTAACCTAACCTAACCTAACCTAACCTAACCTAACCTAACCTAACCTAACCTAACCTAACCTAACCTAACCTAACCTAACCTAACCTAACCTAACCTAACCTAACCTAACCTAACCTAACCTAACCTAACCTAACCTAACCTAACCTAACCTAACCTAACCTAACCTAACCTAACCTAACCTAACCTAACCTAACCTAACCTAACCTAACCTAACCTAACCTAACCTAACCTAACCTAACCTAACCTAACCTAACCTAACCTAACCTAACCTAACCTAACCTAACCTAACCTAACCTAACCTAACCTAACCTAACCTAACCTAACCTAACCTAACCTAACCTAACCTAACCTAACCTAACCTAACCTAACCTAACCTAACCTAACCTAACCTAACCTAACCTAACCTAACCTAACCTAACCTAACCTAACCTAACCTAACCTAACCTAACCTAACCTAACCTAACCTAACCTAACCTAACCTAACCTAACCTAACCTAACCTAACCTAACCTAACCTAACCTAACCTAACCTAACCTAACCTAACCTAACCTAACCTAACCTAACCTAACCTAACCTAACCTAACCTAACCTAACCTAACCTAACCTAACCTAACCTAACCTAACCTAACCTAACCTAACCTAACCTAACCTAACCTAACCTAACCTAACCTAACCTAACCTAACCTAACCTAACCTAACCTAACCTAACCTAACCTAACCTAACCTAACCTAACCTAACCTAACCTAACCTAACCTAACCTAACCTAACCTAACCTAACCTAACCTAACCTAACCTAACCTAACCTAACCTAACCTAACCTAACCTAACCTAACCTAACCTAACCTAACCTAACCTAACCTAACCTAACCTAACCTAACCTAACCTAACCTAACCTAACCTAACCTAACCTAACCTAACCTAACCTAACCTAACCTAACCTAACCTAACCTAACCTAACCTAACCTAACCTAACCTAACCTAACCTAACCTAACCTAACCTAACCTAACCTAACCTAACCTAACCTAACCTAACCTAACCTAACCTAACCTAACCTAACCTAACCTAACCTAACCTAACCTAACCTAACCTAACCTAACCTAACCTAACCTAACCTAACCTAACCTAACCTAACCTAACCTAACCTAACCTAACCTAACCTAACCTAACCTAACCTAACCTAACCTAACCTAACCTAACCTAACCTAACCTAACCTAACCTAACCTAACCTAACCTAACCTAACCTAACCTAACCTAACCTAACCTAACCTAACCTAACCTAACCTAACCTAACCTAACCTAACCTAACCTAACCTAACCTAACCTAACCTAACCTAACCTAACCTAACCTAACCTAACCTAACCTAACCTAACCTAACCTAACCTAACCTAACCTAACCTAACCTAACCTAACCTAACCTAACCTAACCTAACCTAACCTAACCTAACCTAACCTAACCTAACCTAACCTAACCTAACCTAACCTAACCTAACCTAACCTAACCTAACCTAACCTAACCTAACCTAACCTAACCTAACCTAACCTAACCTAACCTAACCTAACCTAACCTAACCTAACCTAACCTAACCTAACCTAACCTAACCTAACCTAACCTAACCTAACCTAACCTAACCTAACCTAACCTAACCTAACCTAACCTAACCTAACCTAACCTAACCTAACCTAACCTAACCTAACCTAACCTAACCTAACCTAACCTAACCTAACCTAACCTAACCTAACCTAACCTAACCTAACCTAACCTAACCTAACCTAACCTAACCTAACCTAACCTAACCTAACCTAACCTAACCTAACCTAACCTAACCTAACCTAACCTAACCTAACCTAACCTAACCTAACCTAACCTAACCTAACCTAACCTAACCTAACCTAACCTAACCTAACCTAACCTAACCTAACCTAACCTAACCTAACCTAACCTAACCTAACCTAACCTAACCTAACCTAACCTAACCTAACCTAACCTAACCTAACCTAACCTAACCTAACCTAACCTAACCTAACCTAACCTAACCTAACCTAACCTAACCTAACCTAACCTAACCTAACCTAACCTAACCTAACCTAACCTAACCTAACCTAACCTAACCTAACCTAACCTAACCTAACCTAACCTAACCTAACCTAACCTAACCTAACCTAACCTAACCTAACCTAACCTAACCTAACCTAACCTAACCTAACCTAACCTAACCTAACCTAACCTAACCTAACCTAACCTAACCTAACCTAACCTAACCTAACCTAACCTAACCTAACCTAACCTAACCTAACCTAACCTAACCTAACCTAACCTAACCTAACCTAACCTAACCTAACCTAACCTAACCTAACCTAACCTAACCTAACCTAACCTAACCTAACCTAACCTAACCTAACCTAACCTAACCTAACCTAACCTAACCTAACCTAACCTAACCTAACCTAACCTAACCTAACCTAACCTAACCTAACCTAACCTAACCTAACCTAACCTAACCTAACCTAACCTAACCTAACCTAACCTAACCTAACCTAACCTAACCTAACCTAACCTAACCTAACCTAACCTAACCTAACCTAACCTAACCTAACCTAACCTAACCTAACCTAACCTAACCTAACCTAACCTAACCTAACCTAACCTAACCTAACCTAACCTAACCTAACCTAACCTAACCTAACCTAACCTAACCTAACCTAACCTAACCTAACCTAACCTAACCTAACCTAACCTAACCTAACCTAACCTAACCTAACCTAACCTAACCTAACCTAACCTAACCTAACCTAACCTAACCTAACCTAACCTAACCTAACCTAACCTAACCTAACCTAACCTAACCTAACCTAACCTAACCTAACCTAACCTAACCTAACCTAACCTAACCTAACCTAACCTAACCTAACCTAACCTAACCTAACCTAACACCTAACCTAACCTAACCTAACCTAACCTAACCTAACCTAACCTAACCTAACCTATACCTAACCTAACCTAACCTAACCTAACCTAACCTAACCTAACCTAACCTAACCTAACCTAACCTAACCTAACCTAACCTAACCTAACCTAACCTAACCTAACCTAACCTAACCTAACCTAACCTAACCTAACCTAACCTAACCTAACCTAACCTAACCTAACCTAACCTAACCTAACCTAACCTAACCTAACCTAACCTAACCTAACCTAACCTAACCTAACCTAACCTAACCTAACCTAACCTAACCTAACCTAACCTAACCTAACCTAACCTAACCTAACCTAACCTAACCTAACCTAACCTAACCTAACCTAACCTAACCTAACCTAACCTAACCTAACCTAACCTAACCTAACCTAACCTAACCTAACCTAACCTAACCTAACCTAACCTAACCTAACCTAACCTAACCTAACCTAACCTAACCTAACCTAACCTAACCTAACCTAACCTAACCTAACCTAACCTAACCTAACCTAACCTAACCTAACCTAACCTAACCTAACCTAACCTAACCTAACCTAACCTAACCTAACCTAACCTAACCTAACCTAACCTAACCTAACCTAACCTAACCTAACCTAACCTAACCTAACCTAACCTAACCTAACCTAACCTAACCTAACCTAACCTAACCTAACCTAACCTAACCTAACCTAACCTAACCTAACCTAACCTAACCTAACCTAACCTAACCTAACCTAACCTAACCTAACCTAACCTAACCTAACCTAACCTAACCTAACCTAACCTAACCTAACCTAACCTAACCTAACCTAACCTAACCTAACCTAACCTAACCTAACCTAACCTAACCTAACCTAACCTAACCTAACCTAACCTAACCTAACCTAACCTAACCTAACCTAACCTAACCTAACCTAACCTAACCTAACCTAACCTAACCTAACCTAACCTAACCTAACCTAACCTAACCTAACCTAACCTAACCTAACCTAACCTAACCTAACCTAACCTAACCTAACCTAACCTAACCTAACCTAACCTAACCTAACCTAACCTAACCTAACCTAACCTAACCTAACCTAACCTAACCTAACCTAACCTAACCTAACCTAACCTAACCTAACCTAACCTAACCTAACCTAACCTAACCTAACCTAACCTAACCTAACCTAACCTAACCTAACCTAACCTAACCTAACCTAACCTAACCTAACCTAACCTAACCTAACCTAACCTAACCTAACCTAACCTAACCTAACCTAACCTAACCTAACCTAACCTAACCTAACCTAACCTAACCTAACCTAACCTAACCTAACCTAACCTAACCTAACCTAACCTAACCTAACCTAACCTAACCTAACCTAACCTAACCTAACCTAACCTAACCTAACCTAACCTAACCTAACCTAACCTAACCTAACCTAACCTAACCTAACCTAACCTAACCTAACCTAACCTAACCTAACCTAACCTAACCTAACCTAACCTAACCTAACCTAACCTAACCTAACCTAACCTAACCTAACCTAACCTAACCTAACCTAACCTAACCTAACCTAACCTAACCTAACCTAACCTAACCTAACCTAACCTAACCTAACCTAACCTAACCTAACCTAACCTAACCTAACCTAACCTAACCTAACCTAACCTAACCTAACCTAACCTAACCTAACCTAACCTAACCTAACCTAACCTAACCTAACCTAACCTAACCTAACCTAACCTAACCTAACCTAACCTAACCTAACCTAACCTAACCTAACCTAACCTAACCTAACCTAACCTAACCTAACCTAACCTAACCTAACCTAACCTAACCTAACCTAACCTAACCTAACCTAACCTAACCTAACCTAACCTAACCTAACCTAACCTAACCTAACCTAACCTAACCTAACCTAACCTAACCTAACCTAACCTAACCTAACCTAACCTAACCTAACCTAACCTAACCTAACCTAACCTAACCTAACCTAACCTAACCTAACCTAACCTAACCTAACCTAACCTAACCTAACCTAACCTAACCTAACCTAACCTAACCTAACCTAACCTAACCTAACCTAACCTAACCTAACCTAACCTAACCTAACCTAACCTAACCTAACCTAACCTAACCTAACCTAACCTAACCTAACCTAACCTAACCTAACCTAACCTAACCTAACCTAACCTAACCTAACCTAACCTAACCTAACCTAACCTAACCTAACCTAACCTAACCTAACCTAACCTAACCTAACCTAACCTAACCTAACCTAACCTAACCTAACCTAACCTAACCTAACCTAACCTAACCTAACCTAACCTAACCTAACCTAACCTAACCTAACCTAACCTAACCTAACCTAACCTAACCTAACCTAACCTAACCTAACCTAACCTAACCTAACCTAACCTAACCTAACCTAACCTAACCTAACCTAACCTAACCTAACCTAACCTAACCTAACCTAACCTAACCTAACCTAACCTAACCTAACCTAACCTAACCTAACCTAACCTAACCTAACCTAACCTAACCTAACCTAACCTAACCTAACCTAACCTAACCTAACCTAACCTAACCTAACCTAACCTAACCTAACCTAACCTAACCTAACCTAACCTAACCTAACCTAACCTAACCTAACCTAACCTAACCTAACCTAACCTAACCTAACCTAACCTAACCTAACCTAACCTAACCTAACCTAACCTAACCTAACCTAACCTAACCTAACCTAACCTAACCTAACCTAACCTAACCTAACCTAACCTAACCTAACCTAACCTAACCTAACCTAACCTAACCTAACCTAACCTAACCTAACCTAACCTAACCTAACCTAACCTAACCTAACCTAACCTAACCTAACCTAACCTAACCTAACCTAACCTAACCTAACCTAACCTAACCTAACCTAACCTAACCTAACCTAACCTAACCTAACCTAACCTAACCTAACCTAACCTAACCTAACCTAACCTAACCTAACCTAACCTAACCTAACCTAACCTAACCTAACCTAACCTAACCTAACCTAACCTAACCTAACCTAACCTAACCTAACCTAACCTAACCTAACCTAACCTAACCTAACCTAACCTA
>NC_064647.1:253736144-253746144 GCF_023864345.2 Schistocerca serialis cubense | reverse complement strand
CCTAACCTAACCTAACCTAACCTAACCTAACCTAACCTAACCTAACCTAACCTAACCTAACCTAACCTAACCTAACCTAACCTAACCTAACCTAACCTAACCTAACCTAACCTAACCTAACCTAACCTAACCTAACCTAACCTAACCTAACCTAACCTAACCTAACCTAACCTAACCTAACCTAACCTAACCTAACCTAACCTAACCTAACCTAACCTAACCTAACCTAACCTAACCTAACCTAACCTAACCTAACCTAACCTAACCTAACCTAACCTAACCTAACCTAACCTAACCTAACCTAACCTAACCTAACCTAACCTAACCTAACCTAACCTAACCTAACCTAACCTAACCTAACCTAACCTAACCTAACCTAACCTAACCTAACCTAACCTAACCTAACCTAACCTAACCTAACCTAACCTAACCTAACCTAACCTAACCTAACCTAACCTAACCTAACCTAACCTAACCTAACCTAACCTAACCTAACCTAACCTAACCTAACCTAACCTAACCTAACCTAACCTAACCTAACCTAACCTAACCTAACCTAACCTAACCTAACCTAACCTAACCTAACCTAACCTAACCTAACCTAACCTAACCTAACCTAACCTAACCTAACCTAACCTAACCTAACCTAACCTAACCTAACCTAACCTAACCTAACCTAACCTAACCTAACCTAACCTAACCTAACCTAACCTAACCTAACCTAACCTAACCTAACCTAACCTAACCTAACCTAACCTAACCTAACCTAACCTAACCTAACCTAACCTAACCTAACCTAACCTAACCTAACCTAACCTAACCTAACCTAACCTAACCTAACCTAACCTAACCTAACCTAACCTAACCTAACCTAACCTAACCTAACCTAACCTAACCTAACCTAACCTAACCTAACCTAACCTAACCTAACCTAACCTAACCTAACCTAACCTAACCTAACCTAACCTAACCTAACCTAACCTAACCTAACCTAACCTAACCTAACCTAACCTAACCTAACCTAACCTAACCTAACCTAACCTAACCTAACCTAACCTAACCTAACCTAACCTAACCTAACCTAACCTAACCTAACCTAACCTAACCTAACCTAACCTAACCTAACCTAACCTAACCTAACCTAACCTAACCTAACCTAACCTAACCTAACCTAACCTAACCTAACCTAACCTAACCTAACCTAACCTAACCTAACCTAACCTAACCTAACCTAACCTAACCTAACCTAACCTAACCTAACCTAACCTAACCTAACCTAACCTAACCTAACCTAACCTAACCTAACCTAACCTAACCTAACCTAACCTAACCTAACCTAACCTAACCTAACCTAACCTAACCTAACCTAACCTAACCTAACCTAACCTAACCTAACCTAACCTAACCTAACCTAACCTAACCTAACCTAACCTAACCTAACCTAACCTAACCTAACCTAACCTAACCTAACCTAACCTAACCTAACCTAACCTAACCTAACCTAACCTAACCTAACCTAACCTAACCTAACCTAACCTAACCTAACCTAACCTAACCTAACCTAACCTAACCTAACCTAACCTAACCTAACCTAACCTAACCTAACCTAACCTAACCTAACCTAACCTAACCTAACCTAACCTAACCTAACCTAACCTAACCTAACCTAACCTAACCTAACCTAACCTAACCTAACCTAACCTAACCTAACCTAACCTAACCTAACCTAACCTAACCTAACCTAACCTAACCTAACCTAACCTAACCTAACCTAACCTAACCTAACCTAACCTAACCTAACCTAACCTAACCTAACCTAACCTAACCTAACCTAACCTAACCTAACCTAACCTAACCTAACCTAACCTAACCTAACCTAACCTAACCTAACCTAACCTAACCTAACCTAACCTAACCTAACCTAACCTAACCTAACCTAACCTAACCTAACCTAACCTAACCTAACCTAACCTAACCTAACCTAACCTAACCTAACCTAACCTAACCTAACCTAACCTAACCTAACCTAACCTAACCTAACCTAACCTAACCTAACCTAACCTAACCTAACCTAACCTAACCTAACCTAACCTAACCTAACCTAACCTAACCTAACCTAACCTAACCTAACCTAACCTAACCTAACCTAACCTAACCTAACCTAACCTAACCTAACCTAACCTAACCTAACCTAACCTAACCTAACCTAACCTAACCTAACCTAACCTAACCTAACCTAACCTAACCTAACCTAACCTAACCTAACCTAACCTAACCTAACCTAACCTAACCTAACCTAACCTAACCTAACCTAACCTAACCTAACCTAACCTAACCTAACCTAACCTAACCTAACCTAACCTAACCTAACCTAACCTAACCTAACCTAACCTAACCTAACCTAACCTAACCTAACCTAACCTAACCTAACCTAACCTAACCTAACCTAACCTAACCTAACCTAACCTAACCTAACCTAACCTAACCTAACCTAACCTAACCTAACCTAACCTAACCTAACCTAACCTAACCTAACCTAACCTAACCTAACCTAACCTAACCTAACCTAACCTAACCTAACCTAACCTAACCTAACCTAACCTAACCTAACCTAACCTAACCTAACCTAACCTAACCTAACCTAACCTAACCTAACCTAACCTAACCTAACCTAACCTAACCTAACCTAACCTAACCTAACCTAACCTAACCTAACCTAACCTAACCTAACCTAACCTAACCTAACCTAACCTAACCTAACCTAACCTAACCTAACCTAACCTAACCTAACCTAACCTAACCTAACCTAACCTAACCTAACCTAACCTAACCTAACCTAACCTAACCTAACCTAACCTAACCTAACCTAACCTAACCTAACCTAACCTAACCTAACCTAACCTAACCTAACCTAACCTAACCTAACCTAACCTAACCTAACCTAACCTAACCTAACCTAACCTAACCTAACCTAACCTAACCTAACCTAACCTAACCTAACCTAACCTAACCTAACCTAACCTAACCTAACCTAACCTAACCTAACCTAACCTAACCTAACCTAACCTAACCTAACCTAACCTAACCTAACCTAACCTAACCTAACCTAACCTAACCTAACCTAACCTAACCTAACCTAACCTAACCTAACCTAACCTAACCTAACCTAACCTAACCTAACCTAACCTAACCTAACCTAACCTAACCTAACCTAACCTAACCTAACCTAACCTAACCTAACCTAACCTAACCTAACCTAACCTAACCTAACCTAACCTAACCTAACCTAACCTAACCTAACCTAACCTAACCTAACCTAACCTAACCTAACCTAACCTAACCTAACCTAACCTAACCTAACCTAACCTAACCTAACCTAACCTAACCTAACCTAACCTAACCTAACCTAACCTAACCTAACCTAACCTAACCTAACCTAACCTAACCTAACCTAACCTAACCTAACCTAACCTAACCTAACCTAACCTAACCTAACCTAACCTAACCTAACCTAACCTAACCTAACCTACCTAACCTAACCTGACCTGACCTGACCTGACCTAACCTAACCTAACCTGACCTGACCTGACCTAACCTAACCTAACCTAACCTAACCTAACCTAACCTAACCTAACCTAACCTAACCTAACCTAACCTAACCTAACCTAACCTAACCTGACCTAACCTGACCTGACCTAACCTAACCTAACCTGACCTAACCTGACCTAACCTAACCTAACCTAACCTAACCTAACCTAACCTAACCTAACCTAACCTAACCTAACCTAACCTAACCTAACCTAACCTAACCTAACCTAACCTAACCTAACCTAACCTAACCTAACCTAACCTAACCTAACCTAACCTAACCTAACCTAACCTAACCTAACCTAACCTAACCTAACCTAACCTAACCTAACCTAACCTAACCTAACCTAACCTAACCTAACCTAACCTAACCTAACCTAACCTAACCTAACCTAACCTAACCTAACCTAACCTAACCTAACCTAACCTAACCTAACCTAACCTAACCTAACCTAACCTAACCTAACCTAACCTAACCTAACCTAACCTAACCTAACCTAACCTAACCTAACCTAACCTAACCTAACCTAACCTAACCTAACCTAACCTAACCTAACCTAACCTAACCTAACCTAACCTAACCTAACCTAACCTAACCTAACCTAACCTAACCTAACCTAACCTAACCTAACCTAACCTAACCTAACCTAACCTAACCTAACCTAACCTAACCTAACCTAACCTAACCTAACCTAACCTAACCTAACCTAACCTAACCTAACCTAACCTAACCTAACCTAACCTAACCTAACCTAACCTAACCTAACCTAACCTAACCTAACCTAACCTAACCTAACCTAACCTAACCTAACCTAACCTAACCTAACCTAACCTAACCTAACCTAACCTAACCTAACCTAACCTAACCTAACCTAACCTAACCTAACCTAACCTAACCTAACCCAACCTAACCCAACCCAACCTAACCTAACCTAACCCAACCTAACCTAACCTAACCTAACCTAACCTAACCTAACCTAACCCAACCTAACCTAACCTAACCTAACCTAACCTAACCTAACCTAACCTAACCTAACCTAACCTAACCTAACCTAACCTAACCTAACCTAACCTAACCCAACCTAACCCAACCTAACCCAACCTAACTTAACCTAACCCAACCTAACCTAACCTATCCCAACCTAACCTAACCTAATCTAACCTAACCTAACCCAACCCAACCTAACCTAACCCAACCTAACCTAAACTAACTTAACCTAACCTAACCTAACCTAACCTAACGTAACCTAACCCAACCTAACCCAACTAAACATAACCTAACCCAACCCAACTTAACCGAACCCAACCCAACCCAACCCAACCTAACCCCACGCAACCCAACCCAACCTATCCTAACCTAACCTAACCTAACCTAACCTAACCTAACCTAACCTAACTTAACCTAACCCAACCTAACCTAACCTAACCTAACCTAACCCAACCGAACCCAACCCAACCCAACCTAACCCAACCTAACCTAACCCAACCTAACCTAACCCAACCTAACCTAACCTAACCTAACCTAACCTATCCTAACCTAACCTAACCTAACCTAACCTAACCTAACCTAACCTAACCCAACATAACCCAACCTAACCCAACCTAACCCAACCTAACCCAACCTAAATCAACCTAACCCAACCCAACCTAACCTAACCCAACCTAACCTTACCTAACCTAACCTAACCTAACCTAACCTAAACCTAACCTAACCTAACCTAACCTAACCTAACCTAACCTAACCTAACCTAACCTAACCTAACCTAACCCAACCTAACCTAACCTAACCTAACCTAACGTAACCTAACCTAACCTAACCTAAACCCAACCTAACCCAACCCAATCCAACCCAACCCAACCCAACCCAACCTAGCCTAACCTAACCTAACCTAACCTAACCTAACCTAACCTAACCTAACCTAACCCAACCTAACCTAACCTAAACTAACCTATCCCAACCCAACCCAACCCAACCCAACCCAACCTAACCCGACCTAACCTAACCCAACCTAACCTAACCTAACCTAACCTAACCTAAGCTAACCTAACCCAACCTAACCCATCCCAACCTATCCCAACCTAACCTAACCTAACCTAACCTAACCTAACCTAACCTAACCTAACCTAACCTAACCTAACCTAGCCTAACCTAACCTAACCTAACCTAACCTAACCCAACCCAACCTAACCTAACCTAACCCAACCCAACCTAACCCAACCTAACATAACCCAATCCAACCCAACCTAACCTAAGCTAACCTAACCCACCCTAACCCAACCTAACCTAACCTAACACAACCTAACGTAACCTAACCTAACCCAACCTAACCTAACCTAACCTAACCTAACCTAACCTAACCTAACTTAACCTAACCTAACCTAACCCAACCTAACCTAACCCAACCTAACCTAACCTAACCCAACCTAACCTAACCTAACCTAACCTAACCTAACCTAACCCAACCTAACCTAACCCAACCTAACCTAACCTAACCTAACCTAACCTAACCCAACCTAACCTAACCCAACCTAACCTAACCTAACCCAACCTAACCTAACCTAACCTAACCTAACCTAACCTAACCTAACCTAACCTAACCTAACCTAACCTAACCCAACCCAACCCAACCTAACTTAACCTAACCCAACCCAACCCAACCTAACCCAACCCAACCCAACCTAACCCAACCTAACCTAACCTAACCAAACCTAACCTAACCTAACCCAACCCTACCCAACCTAACCTAACCTAACACAACCCAACCCAACCTAACCCAACCCAACCCAACCTAACCCAACCTAACCCAACCTAACCTAACCCAACCTAACCTAACCTAACCTAACCTAACCTAACCTAACCTAACCTAACCTAACCTAACCTAACCTAACCTAACCCAACCCAACCCAACCTAACCTAACCTAACCCAACCCAACCCAACCTAACCTAACCCAACCCAACCTAACCTAACCTATCCCAACCTAACCTAACCTAACCTAACCTAACCTAACCTAACCTAACCTAACCTATCCCAACCTAACCTAACCTAACCTAACCTAACCTAACCCAACCCAAACTAACCTAACCTAACCTAACCTAACCTAACCTGACCTGACCTGACCTGACCTGACCTGACCTGACCTGACCTGACCTGACCTGACCTGACCTGACCTGACCTGACCTGACCTAACCTAAGCTAAGCTAACCCAACCTAACCTAACCTAACCTAACCTAACCTAACCTAACCTAACCTAACCTAACCTAAGCTAACCTAACCTAAAACCTAACCTAACCTAAAACCTATCCTAACCTAAAACCTAACCTAACCTAAAACCTAACCTAAAACCTAACCTAACCTAACCTAACCTAACCTAACCTAACCTAACCTAACCTAACCTAACCTAACCTAACCTAACCTAACCTAAAACCTAACCTAACCTAACCTAACCTAAAACCTACCCTAACCTAACCTAACCTAAAACCTAACCTAACCTAACCTAACCTAACCTAACCTAACCTAACCTAACCTAACCTAACCTAACCTAACCTTAACCTTAACCTTAACCTAACCTAACCTAACCTAACCTAACCTAACCTAACCTAACCTAACCTAACCTTAACCTAACCTAACCTAACATAACCTAACCTAACCTAACCTAACCTAACCTCACCTAACCTGACCTGACCAGACCTGACCTGACCTGACGTGACCTGACCTGACCTAACCTAACCTAACCTAACCTAACCTAACCTAACCTAAATTAACCTAACCTAACCTAACCTAACCTAACCAAACCCAACCTAACCCAACCCAACCAAACCCAACCTAACCCAACCTAACCTAACCTAACCTAACCTAACCTAACCTAACCTAACCTAACCTAACCCAACCCAACCTAACCTAACCTAACCTAACCCAACCTAACCCAACCTAACCTAACCTAACCTAACCCAACCTAACCTAACCTAACCTAACCTAACCTAACCTAACCTAACCTAACCTAACCTAACCCAACCTAACCCAACCCAACCTAACCTAACCTAACCTAACCTAACCTAACCTAACCTAACACAACCTAACCTAACCCAACGTAACCTAACCTATACTAACCTAACCTAACCTAACCCAACCTAACCTAACCTAACCCAACCTAACCTAACCTAACCTAACCTAACCTAACCTAACCTAACCTAACCTAACCTAACCTAACCTAACCTAACCCAACCTAACCTAACCAAACCTAACCTAACCTAACCCAATCCAACCTAACCTAACCTAACCCAACCTAACCTAACCCAACCCAACCTAACCTAACTTAACCTAACCTAACCTAACCTAACCTAACCTAACCCAACCTAACCTAACCCAACGTAACCTAACCTAACCTAACCTAACCTAACCTAACCTAACCTAACCCAACCTAACCTAACCTAACCCAACCTAACCTAACCTAACCTAACCTAACCTAACCTAACCTAACCTAACCTAACCTAACCTAACCTAACCCAACCTAACCTAACTTAACCTAACCTAACCAAACCTAACCTAACCTAATATAACCCAACCCAACCTAACCTAACCTAACCCAACCTAGCCCAACCTAACCCAACCCAACCCAACCTAACCTAACCTAACCCAACCTAACCTAACCCAACGTAACCTAACCTAACCTAACCTAACCTAACCTAACCCAATCTAACCTAACCTAACCCAACCTAACCTAACCTAACCTAACCTGACCTAACCTAACCTCACCTGACCTGACCTGACCTGACCTGACCTGACCTGACCTAACCTAACCTAACCTAACCTAACCTAACCTAACCTAACCTAACCTAACCTAACCTAACCTAACCTAACCTAACCTAACCTAACCTAACCTAACCTAAGCCAACCTAATCTAACCTAACCTAACACAACCTAACCTAACCTAACCTAACCTAATCTAACCTAACCTAACCTAACCTAACCTAACCCAACCTAACCTAACCCAACCTAACCTAACCTAAGCTAACCTAACCTAACCCAACCTAACCTAACCCAACCTAACCCAACCTAACCCAACCTAACCCAACCTAACCTAACCTAACCTAACCCAACCTAACCTAACCCAACCTAACCGAACCCAACCTAACCCAACCTAACCCAACCTAACCTAACCTAACCCAACCTAACATAACCTAACCCAACCTAACCTAACCTAACGTAACCCAACCCAACCTAACCTAACGCAACCTAACCTAAACTAACCTAACCTAACCTAACCTAACCTAACCCAACCTAACCCAACTAAACCCAACCTAACCCAACCCAACTTAACCGAACCCAACCCAACCCAACCCAACCTAACCCAACGCAACCCAACCCGACCTAACCTAACCTAACCTAACCTATCCTAACCAAACCTAACCAACCTAACCTAACTCAACCTAACCCAACCTAACCTAACCTAACCCAACCTAACCCAACCCAACCCAACCTAACCCATCCCAACCCGACCCAACCTAACCCAACCTAACCCAACCTAACCCAACCCAACTTAACCCAATCTAACCCAACCTAACCTAACCTAACCTAACCCAACCTAACCCAACCTAACCCAACCTAACCCAACCTAACCTAACCTAACCTTCCTACCCTAACCTAACCTAACCCAACCTAACCTAACCTAACCCAACCTAACCTAACCCAACCCAACCTAACCTAACCTAACCTAACCTAACCTAACCTTACCTAACCTAACCCAACCTAACCTAACCCAACGTAACCTATTCTAACCTAACCTAACCTAACCTAACCCAACCTATCCTAACCTAACCCAACGTAACCTAACCTAACCTAACCTAACCTAACCTAACCTAACCTAACCTAACCTAACCTAACCTAACCCAACCTAACCTAACCAAACCTAACCTAACCTAACCTAACCCAATCCAACCTAACCTAACCTAACCCAACCTAACCTAACCCAACCCAACCTAACCTAACTTAACCTAACCTAACCTAACCTAACCTAACCTAACCCAACCTAACCTAACCTAACCCAACCTAACCTAACCTAACCTAACCTAACCTAACCTAACCTAACCTAACCTAACCTAACCTAACCTAATCCAACCTAACCAAACCTAACCTAATCTAACCTAACCCAACCCAACCTAACCTAACCTAACGCAACCTAGCCCAACCTAACCCAACCCAACCCAACCTAACCTAACCTAACCCAACCTAACCTAACCCAACATAACCTAACCTAACCTAACCTAACCTAACCTAACCCAACCTAACCTAACCTAACCCAACCTAACCTAACCTAACCTAACCTGACCTAACCTAACCTAACCTCACCTGACCTGACCTGACCTGACCTGACCTGACCTGACCTAACCTAACCTAACCTAACCTAACCTAAC